>NC_134501.1:30833397-30837657 GCF_040206685.1 Ascaphus truei | reverse complement strand
GAGAGTGTGGGGGAGAGAGAGTGTGGGAGAGAGAGAGAGTGGGGGGAGAGAGAGAGTGGGGGAGAGAGAGAGAGTGGGGGGGAGAGAGAGAGAGAGAGAGAGAGAGAGAGAGAGAGAGAGAGAGAGAGAGAGAGAGAGAGAGAGAGAGAGAGAGAGTGGGGAGACAGAGAGAGTGGGGGAGAGAGAGAGAGATTGGGGGGAGAGAGAGAGAGTGGGGGGAGAGAGAGAGAGTGGGGGGAGAGAGAGAGTGGGGGGGAGAGAGAGAGAGTGGGGGGAGAGTGAGAGTGGGGAGAGAGAGAGAGAGAGTGTGGGGAGAGAGAGAGTGTGGGAGAGAGAGAGAGTGGGAGAGAGAGAGAGAGAGAGTGTGTGGGAGAGAGAGAGAGTGTGTGGGAGAAAGAGAGAGAGTGTGGGAGAGAGAGAGAGAGAGAGAGAGAGAGAGAGAGAGAGAGAGAGAGTGGGGGAGAGTGAGAGAGAGAGAGTGGGGGAGAGTGAGAGAGAGAGAGTGGGGGAGAGAGAGATAGTGGGAGAGAGAGAGAGAGTGGGGGGAGAGAGAGAGAGTGGGGGGAGAGAGAATCCCTTGCTGCAGTGGAAGTGCTGTGTGCTGGGTGATAATGGTGAAAGACAAGGTTGCAGACCTGTCTAAACATGCAAATGAACATACAGGAATATTTACAGTTGCTTTATGCTTTACTGTGGAGGTTTTTGTCACTTTTTTTACCCACCATAAAATATATATAAAATATTTATATTCCTTAAGGTGATGTTAATAAGACTTCTCAATATAACTGTAGCCAGGTCCCCTGTCACTGCGCAGCCCCCCCCCCTCCGGTACTCATCAGCCGCTCGGGTTGAAGTGCGGGGGGGCAGGTGAGCAAGCAGCGCGCTTCTCCTACGATGCGGCCGGTTGCTGGGGGACGTGCACGGCCCATTGCTGGGGCCGCGGTCGTGTTGCTGCGGTTCCCGGCGGGCTCGCGGTGCAGGGCGCCGCCTTGCGAGTTGTGTTGCGCATGCGCAGGAGCCAGAAGCACCGGAGGCCCACAGACAGCTCGCGCATGCGCGGTGATAGCGCGAACGGCCTTGCCAATAGGAAGACGGCTCTTGGAAGGGACTACATATCCCATGAGCCTCTGCACACCCCACGTGACGCCAGGGAGCCAATAGGGCCACAGCATCTCCCTGCAAGGGAGAATTGATACATTTCGCGGGCTTGCAGCACGTTGGGCAGTTGGTGACCAGAGCAGCTAGTGGAAGGAGGTAGGGTGCAGGAGTCAGTGACTCCATGCACTAGGCCAGCAGCCCCCTAGGCCCCAGATAGCCCTGAGTCATAGAGCTGAGTGTTATAGGGAGAGGCCCAGGTTAGGGACCCTGCCCCTTATCAGTATCCAGAGTCAGTTAGAGACACAGCGGACGCTGCGTTCCATTCAGAGGTTTGGGCTCAGACCTCCGCTGCGGCTGCAGTAGCCATCCGGGTGGATTGCCCCGGACGTAGTTCCTGTGTTCGTCAGCCTCCGGATCCTTTGTGAAGCTCCTTGGCAGGCCCGGGCCACAGGAGTGCCTGATAGGTAACCATCATCAAGTGCACCAACGATCCTATATTATTATTATCAGACATAGTGGCTGCGCAGTCACACACATTCATCTCACTTGAGGGTGGATGACAATTGTGTGGAGTTACTGGACATGGGGTGGGATCACCCGGTGTAAGGGGGATAGCGTCCCGCGAGACGCTGTAGTTAGTGTCTCCTCTAGGGAGGACACCGGTTGATATTATATGCAAGTACGTTTCTATGCTCACGAGTAAAGTTATTGGTTATTTTACATGCTGTTGTGTGATCTCTATTTATATATATTGTCCTGCGAGGATCATTGCCCCCCTGGTGGGAGCCATCGCAGGTGGAGGCGCTGCACCGAGTACGAGGTTACTCCTATTACTATTATACGTGCCCCAGGCTCCCCGTGGTGGAGGCTTAGGCCCCCTGTGAGCCTAACAGGTAAAGCATCACACCTGGTAACATTAGGTTCCCCGCACATATATACCATATGCTCTTGGGTGGGGGAATACCCGTTACATAACATTGAAGGTGAATCTGCCACTGCTCTGTGTCCCTTGGCCTCTGCTTCTTCTTCTTTTTTAGACCAGATCCCAATTGGAGGTGTGCAGAAGAACAAACCATACCCACTTTGGGGGAAACAACAACATCAAGGGTCAAAAATAGATCAGAATCGAAGAGGAAGGCAAAGTTCAGAGGAACAAGGGCAGGGCAGCGTTGCCAAAGAGAAAAGAGTCTAAGATTGGTCAAGGAGGACCCATGTAAATATGGTATTTTTAATTTATCTACCCATTTATTATCATCCCAACAGATTTCTCTGTTGGCAAAAGGTCTTTCATTCTCTCCTACTTCATTCCCTGATAAATTTGATCTTTTTATGGATCTGAACAAATTTATATGCAAAATCACTCTCAAACGTTATTTTGCTATGAAACATCTCAGGGAAGACCAATCCATCACCTTCACCACACAGGAAGAAACCTGTATTAAAACTTTAACATCACTTCTGGCAGAACAGGACCCCATTGGGGATCTATGTGGCAACTACACACAGGGAGGTGAACTATTGGTTGATCCTGCTGATGTTGAGTTTGCTGGATCCCAACTGACCCTCCATCCTTCAGGCCCATCCCTGTGTGTGGAACCCAATATTAAATACTCCCCATTTGGACCCAAGTCCCTTTTTTTCCCGTACCAATCCAAGGGTAACTTTGTCGAGACCTTCTACACTATGGTATTAAAAGATTTAGCGCAACTCTGTGCCGTACCAGCCAAAAGGAGAAATATCTCAACTATTGAACATAAAGCCTTAAAGAACTCCAGACCCAAGATAACATTGTTATTCGTCAGGCAGATAAGGGAGGTGGTATTGTTATTCAAAACAGGTATATCTATGTACGGGAAGCAAAGAGACTATTGCAGGATGATACATTTTAGATTACTCTCAAAAATGATCCTACTATTGAGTTTCAATCACTGTATCATACACATTTGACAAAAGCTAAAGATAATGCGATTATCACTCCAGCTGAGTTTAAATTCCTGTACATCGATCACCCTAGAATTCCCATTTTTTAGCACCTCCCTAAAATCCACAAAAGCCTGGACAATCCACCTGAGCGACCTATAGTGTCGGGGGTTGAGTCGATGACGTCAAACGTGTCCCAATATGTTGATTATTTTCTAAATCCATATGTGACATTACTCAGATCATATCTGAGGGACACGTTACAAGTCATCGACTCTATCAAAGACATTCGTTGGTAACCCACATATCACTGGGCCTCCTGTGATGTCTCTTCACTATATACTTGTATAGAGCATCACAGGGGTTTGGAAGCAGTTACGTATTTTCTAGACAGAGATTTCTCACTTAACAAAGGTCAGAAGGATTTTATACACTGGCGACACACTTTATTTGAGCTCGGCTAGTCCCACGAATTCGGGTATACCCGGGTGTATTGAGGTTTGTGACTGTTTTCTGCCCGAGTGCATTGAGGTATTTTCCAAGCAGGGATTGAAGCATTTTATTCCCGCTGGCTGCAATACTGCACAGTATATATATATATATATATATATATATATATATATATATATACTGCATTACAATTCATGAATTTATGCCATCTGGTAGACACGCGAAGCATTGCAGCCTATTAAATCCTAATCATTATCATTTAACAGATCAGCCGCCCGTCAGCCAGGCATGAACCCAGGCTGGGAAGGCAAACGCAACGGGGCTTGTCAGAGGTGAGGAGCGGCGCATTCCAGGTATCTGCCAGGTACATACTGGGTATTTGCTCGAATAAAGTGTGTCGGTGCAGTACTCTCCAGCATATCATTCATTTTACAACACAATTACTTTTTGTTTGAAGATGACTTTTATTTACAAGTCTGTGGAACGGCCATGGGCACGCGGTTTGCCCCCAGCTATGAAAACCTATTCATGGGGTTGTGGGAGGACCTTCATGTGTGGGCGAACGCTAGACTGGGGGCGGGCCTGGTGTTCTATGGTCGTTTCATAGACGATATCCTTATCATCTGGGAGGGTGCAGAGGATGAACTATATAGCATCCTCCAATCCTTTAATACAAACGAGATGGGTCTCAGATTCACATTTGAGATCCAGCCTAAACAGATTACATTTTTAGATCTCGTTTTATTTGTTACAGATGATTCTGAAGGTCAAATATCCACAACAACCTATTTT